>NC_053027.1:220978965-220999718 GCF_003073215.2 Triticum urartu | reverse complement strand
CGGGGCGGCGGCGGGGGGGCGGCGAGGCGAGGCGCGGCGGCGGCGGCGGCGCGGCTAGGGTTAGGGTTGGGCGGGGCGGCGACTTGGGCCTCGGCGGGGCGGCTTATAAGAGGCCCGGCCAGGAGAGTCCCGGCCGAAAATGGCCCGAGGTCGGTTGGGACGTTTTTTTATAATTACGCTCGGAAGAAAAAACAAAAGAAATACTAACCGGACTCCAAAAATCCCGAAATAAATTTTCCCGAGCTTCTAAAATCAAGCCACACAGGATGAACATTTATTTGGGGCCTAAATGCAATTTTGAAAACGCACATTTTCCTAAATTCAAATAAAATAACAAATAAAACCAAAATAAATCTTATTTGATTTTTTTATTAAATCCTCAATATTTCTTTATTTTGGGAAAGTCATTTTATTCCCTCTCTCATATTGTTGTAATAGAAATAATTTAAGATAAAATAAACAAAATCAAAAGATCCTATTTTCAAAATTTGAGACAACTCAAATATGAAAATAACGAAATCCCCAACTCTCCCCGAGGGTCCTTGAGTTGCTTGAAATTTCTAGGATCAACCAAAATGCAATAAATATGATATGAAATGATGATCTAGTGTATAACATTCCAAATTGAAAATTTGGGATGTTACAAACCTACCCCCCTTAAGATGAATCTCGCCCTCGAGATTCGGGTTGGCTAGAAAATAGGTGAGGGTAGTCTTTCAGCAATTCTTCCTCTCGTTCCCAGGTGGCTTCATCCTCCGTGTGGTGGCTCCACTGAACCTTGCAAAACTTGATAACCTTGCTGCGGGTGACTCGACTGGCATACTCTAGAATCTTAACTGGTTTCTCCTCATAGGTTAAATCACTGTCCAACTGAATTGCTTCCAGTGGTACCGTATCTCTCAGCAGTATGTCAGCCATCTCTGCGTGGCGCTTCTTCAACTGGGATACATGGAACACGTCGTGAACTCCCGACAATACTTCGGGCAATTCCAACTTGTAGGCTACTTCTCCCATATGCTCCAAAACTTTGTATGGGCCTACAAAATGTGGCACTAATTTTCCCTTAACTCCAAAGCGCTTAACTCCTCGAAGTGGTGATACTCGAAGATAAACTCGATCTCCGACTTCGTAAACTGTCTCCTTGCGTTTAGAATCTGCATAACTCTTCTGCCTGGATTGAGCTACCTTCAGCCTGTCACGAATTAATTTCACTTTCTGTTTAGATTCCTTTATCAGATCCGGTCCAAACAACTGGCGGTCTCCAACTTCATCCCCGGACAATGGGGTCCTGCACCTCCTTCCGTACAAGGCTTTGAAAGGGGCTGAGGGAGTTCTGGATTAGGGGGTGTTCGGGTAGCCGGACTATACCTTCATCCGGACTCCTGGACTATGAAGATACAAGATTGAAGACTTCGTCCCGTGTCCGGATGGGACTTTCCTTGGCGTGGAAGGCAAGCTTGGCGATGCGGATATTCAAGATCTCCTGCCATTGTAACCGACTCTGTGTAACCCTAACCCTATCCGGTGTCTATATAAACCGGAGGGTTGTAGTCCGTAGGCAATCAACTCCATACACAACAATCATACCATAGGCTAGCTTCTAGGGTTTAGCCTCCTTGATCTCGTGGTAGATCTACTCTTGTACTACCCATATCGTCAATATTAATCAAGCAGGAGTAGGGTATTACCTCCATCGAGAGGGCCCGAACCTGGGTAAAACAAAGTGTTCCCTGCCTCCTGTTACCATCCGGCCTTGATGCACAGTTCGGGACCCCCTACCCGAGATCCGCCAGTTTTGACACCGACATTGGTGCTTTCATTGAGAGTTCCTCTGTGTCGTCGCCTTTAGGCCCGATGGCTCCTTTGATCATCAACAACGATGCGGTCCAGGGTGAGATTTTTCTCCCCAGACAGATCTTCGTCTTCGGCGGCTTCGCACTGCGGGCCAATTCACTTGGCCACCTGGAGCAGATCGAAAGCTACGCCCCTGGCCATCAAGTCAGGTTTGGAAGCCTAAACTACACGGCAGACATCCGCGGAGATTTGATTGGTTGAGTGTATCCATGACAGATGTGAGATTGTTAATTAATGGTTTATTTAAGGTGGGGCATGATCTAGCTCTGTCGCTGAACAGTACCCTGGAGGCCGCAAACGCACCGGCTCTGACCCTTAATTCGGAGCCAGCTGCGCCAATCGAGGGTGAGCGGTCGGACGCCACCTCGGGGGCTGTAATCTCAAAGGCAATCGAGCCAAACGCTAGCCCCGCACTCTGCACGGCCCGTGACTCCAAGTAGCCGGATTCCTCTCCGAACTCCGAACCCCTCGCGTCCCTGCCGATTGAACCCGATTGGGCGCCAATAATGGAGTTCACCGCCGCGGACATCTTTCAGCACTCGCCCTTCGGCGACATCCTGAATTCTCTAAAGTCTCTCTCTTTATCAGCAGAGCCCTGGCCAGATTACGGTCAGCGAGGATGGGATACGGACGATGAAGAAATTCAAAGCCCACCCACCACCCACTTGGTAGCCACTGTCGAAAATTTAAACGACGTGCTCAACTGCGACTCCGGAGACATCGACAGCATGGATGACGATGCAGGAGATACCGATGAACCAACGCCCATAGGGCATTGGACAGCCACCTCATCTCACGATGTGTACGTGGTGGATACCCCTAAAGGAAGAGACAACAAGGAAAAAGGGGATGGGACGGGAGATCGACCCCCCGAAAAGCAATCAAAGCGTCGGCGTAAACACCGACCCAAGCCCCGCCTCGACAAAAACCCAGCCATAGAGCAGGACGAGCCGGTAGACGACGAGCAGGCCTTAGAGCAACCGTCCGAACAAGGAAACACGGATAGAAAAACCGAACATCCCTCCTTCGGCAAAAACGGCATTCCAGACGACCTCACGCCGAATAAACCTATGGAGCAGAAGAATCTCCACGAGAGGCTCGTTGCAACTACACGCAGCCTAAAAAAGCAGAAGCGGAAGCTAAAAACAGCGGAAGATGCACTCCGCATTAGATGGTGCAAAGTAATCAATACCACAGATAAGTACGGCGACAGTCGCCGCACTAAAAGCTATCCGGAAAGAAAGCTACTGCCTGAATTCGACGAAGAGGCCCTAGAGCCCTCGCATTCAAAAAATGAAAAAGCCACACGGTCAGATAGACGACCCCATAAAGCGGCAAGCGACGCCGCACCTAAATCGGCATGTGACCCACTTAAGGATTCGCATCATGGCCCAGTCAGGTCCATTTATGGGCCAAGAAAGCAAGCTCTCGTAAGCAATGCTATGAAGCCATCGTCAGAATACGGCACACCCAAATACAGGGGCGCCGCACACCCCCTATGTTTCACCGATGAGGTCCTGGACTATGAATTCCTAGAGGGATTCAAACCCGTAGACATAGAGGCATATGATGGAACAATAGACCCTGGAGTCTGGATCGAGGATTATATCCTCCACATACACATGGCTAGAGGAGATGATCTCCATGCCATAAAATATCTACCCCTTAAGCTTAAAGGGCCAGCCCAGCATTGGCTTAAAAGCCTTCCAGAAAACACAATTGGAAGTTGGGAAGAGCTCGAGGATGCTTTTCGAGCAAACTTTCAAGGGACCTATGTCCGTCAACCCAGAGAATCAGCTCGGCAGTTCTGGAATAGATTCCTCACTAAAAAGAATCAGATAGTCAACTATCCGGACGCCGAAGCCTTAGCAGCTTTCAGGCATAATGTCCGAGACGAATGGCTCGCCAGGCACCTCGACCAAGAAAAACCAAGAACAATGGCCGCACTAACAAGCCTCATGACCTGCTTTTGTGCAGGGGAGGACAGCTGGTTGGCAAGGTGCAGCTCCAGCAACCCAAGTACATCCAAAACTAGGGATGGAAACGGAAAACCGCGACGCAACAAGGACCATCACTGGACTAAGGACAAAAGTCCGAAGAGCACGGCTGTCAATGCCGGATTCAAAGGCTCACAACAAAATCAGGAAAAATCGCCCCCCAAGGATAACAGGGACGATCCATCCAACCTAAATAAAATCCTGGACAGGATATGTCAGATATACAGTACTCCCGGGAAGCCTGCTAACCATACCCACAGAGACTGTTGGGTTTTCAAACAATCCGGCAGACTCAATGCCGAACACAAGGGGCTCGACACGTCAAGCGAAGACGAGGAGGAACCCCAAAAGCAGAGCACCAGGAAACAAAAGAACTTCCCACAAGAAGTAAAAACAGTGAACTCACTTCACATAACAAAACGTGCGGCGCCCGTAAAGGTACGCACCACACGGCCCATCCCCAAAGGGTCCTGCCACTGGTTGTCAAAACCGATCATCTTCGATCAGCTAGATTATTCTAAGAATATCAAGAATGTAGGCTGGACTGCCTTGATACTCGATCCAATAATTGGCGGACTCCAGTTTTCAAATGTCCTTATGGACGGCGGCAGTGGACTAAACCTGATATATCAAGATACAATCCAGCACATGGGGATAAACCCAGCAAGAATCCACCACAGCAAAATCTCCTTTCAAGGGGTAATACCTGGTCCGGACACCCATTGTACGGGTTTTCTCCGGCTCACAGTCACATTCGGCTCTACCGATAACCTCCGTCGCGAAAAGCTGACCTTCCATATCGTCCCGTTCTCAAGTCGCTATCAAGCACTACTGGGACGTGAAGCTTTCGCTCGCTTTAACGCAATACCGCATTATGCATCTCTTACGCTCAAGATGCCCGGTCCATGAGGCATCATCTCTTTGAAGGGGAAGCACTAAAGTGCGCCTCCCCAAGCGGAGGACTGTGCGGCCACTTCGACAACCCCACAGCAAAATGGCCTCACCGGCCAATAAACTTCAGAATAGGTCATTCAAGACCACAAACACGGATAGACAAGTTCGGTGCAAAATCATCATTGATGCAGGCCTAGAAGCCATATACCCCCGCACTAGGGGCTCCACGCATATACAATAAGAGACAATAAAGCTCAATCTCATATATCTTACTTTATACTTTGCTTATTCTAAACTTTGTTGGCATGACCCGTTTTCAACTCAGTTCCTCTCTTTTACAGGTGAACGTCGTGCGGCGCCCGTCCAGGATACGGCACAACGGAGACACATGCGCAGACGTGCAGTAGGGACCCGTCCTAAAGGATTCTTTTTAGATTAAGACCCTGCGTAAACCTTTTTTACTGTCTCTTGTTGCTACACATCCCCTGGTTTTTTCTTTCTAATATAACCAAGGAGGAGGCTGGCGTCTTGGCATGTGGCCACGTCAGAATTTTTGCATGTACCTGGACACTAGGGGCTTTTTTAATAAAGAGTGTTGTTTCACCCGCACTCATAAAAGACCGAACACCTTAGGGAGTGTTCGGCGTCGCGAGTTTTGGCATTATATGCATCAGCTCCGAATCATGTCTTTGGTCAAATGTTGGGTTGCCCGGCTCCTGAGTTCGGCTACCTTACGTTCCGCTCTATCGGCTAAGGTAGCACCAGGAGAACTACTGCGATTGTGCCCCCGGTTCGGCCAGGGCGAGCACCTCGGTAGAGAAAGCCGAAAACTGACTGTCATGATGTAGCGTGAGACTGGTCAGCCACTCGATGACCTATCGGAATCTATCGGATTCCTCCGCTTTAACGAAGGGCCGCTTCCCGGTCAGGCACGTACGCGCCTGAACTCGGACGAGCGCAGTTGCCACCAAGGAGCTACCTAAAGAGTCTCATTGTCAAACTCCTATGGCTAAGTGAAAGTGTTAAAGCATTATAGTCCGGTTGCCTGGCCCGCTGCGCTATCACCTCCTTTGTAGGACCAAGACGTTGGGTTAAGTGTGAAAATGCGTCTTCTGCGAGAACCCCCGCACTATGCGCATGGGGGCTGAAGCCAACGACTGCCATCTTTCAGACTCTCTCTATATATATATCTTAAAACGGCCGCACATGAGGGGTTCCCAATACTTGGAGGCACAAGTATAAAAAAGGCCACTATAGTTTATCAAAATACTACTTTTCAATTACATATGCTATCATAACATAGCATCTTTCGAGCACTGCATCTCTATTACACGAGCGCCTTCAAGGACTTCCTGAAAATAGTGCTCGGAAGATACTCGGCTTTTGTTCGAATCCCGGGACGCAACAACGGTGGTCTCCATCTCTGCCCAGTATGTCTTGACACGGGCAAGAGCCATCCTTGTGCCCTCTATGCATGTTGACCTCTTCATTGCATTAATACGCGGCACCGCGTCAAGGAATTGCTGCACCAAGCTGAAATAACTCTTCGGCTCTGATCTCCCCGGCCACAGATGATCCATGACGTACTTCATGGCGAGTCTGGACAACCTATTCAGTTCGGCCCATTGAGCCAAACGATCATCCACTGCTAGTGGACACTCTGGATTATGAAACTGCGACCAGAAAAGCTTTTCCACTTCGCAATCTTTCTGATCTCGAAAGTGTTCGGTCGCATCAGCGACACTCGTTGCCAAGTCCAGATAGGTGTCCTCCACACTCCACATCCGGTCCAACGGAGCAAACTTCGGATCACAAAACTTCCTCCGCAGCATAAAGGGCTTTCCAGCCGCAATCTGTTCGGCCTGACGCAGCTCCTCTTTCGCAGCTCTCATCGCAGAGCGAGCGTCCTTGGCATCGGCAACGGCCTTCTCTAAGTCCGTCTGTCTCGCCTGGTCTTCTTTCTCAAGAAGTTTGCAACGGTCTGCAACACTCTTTAACTTCTCGGCCATCTCGGCCATCTCTTCTTTGCTTCGGCAGTGAGCAGCCTGTTCGGCTCTTAGCTCTTCAAGGGCCTTCTCGGCAGCCGCATCGCTTTTTCTGGCTTGCTCCTTAGCTCGGGCAAGTTCTGCCCTAAGATTCTCCACGGCGGTCGTACCATCTGCGTCAAGCACACACATTGTAAGACACTGGCATGAAGCTCCTCTTACCCGATGTCGCCCGAAGAATTACATACCTTGAGCCCCATCAAGCCGCTTGTTGACAAGCGCGATGTCGGCATCTGCCACGTCCAGTTGCCGCTTTAGTTCGGCCACATCATCAGTTCCGCGTGATTCCGGACACCTCGCCAGCTACATTCAAAGGCGACATCTTAGACCTGGGATTATGATCCTCTGCGTGTCGTCATTTCTTGACAACGCGCAGAGTCTCAGGAGCTACTATCTACACATGGCTCATCTTACTTATGCGCAACTGACAAAAGTGTACATTATCTAACGTACCTCAAAACCCGTCAGTAGACTTTTGACGGCCTCATGCAATCCACTTTCTGCGGATGAAATCCTTTCAATCACCGTGCCCATCAGTGCACGGTGCTCTTCTGAGATAGAAGCTCGCCCCAGCAGAATCTTTAGTTCCTCCGGCCGAGCACCAGACGGTGCCGGACTTGCCCTATGACCTCTTTCGAAGGCCGGACGCGGAGAACCTCGGGGGGCCACATAGCTATCTTCCGCCCCTGCCGGATTCGGAGAAACCCTCCGCGACGACACCTCAGGTTCGCCCGCCTCGCTGGGTGGCACGGCAGGGGGAGGCGTTCCGCTCTCCATCATCTCCGGAAGAAGATCCCTCGAAGACGAGCTCTGCTGTGAAGGGCTGAGGTCCGAGCTACAAGGTAAAATTTCGGTTAATCTTCTCAGATATAAAATCAAGGATTTCTCTCATCCCTCAAAAGGAAAATATTTTCTCCACTTACGGCTCGCTGGAGGGCTGATCCCCTTGAGGGCGTAGTCCGGCCAAGGAACTCCCTGGCGTCGGACCCTCTGACAAGGATTCCCCCCCCCCGTTTTGAGGCCATGATTTTCGGGTCGTCAGAGGCGGCTCTCTTCTTCCCCTTAGGAGAGGAATTGTCGGTTCCTCCCTTCGGAGAAGCCTCCTTCAAGGAGGCCATAGCTTCCTTGTCCTCCCCCTCCAAAGGCATTATCTCCAGCATCCTGACCAGCACGGGATCCAGCCTGGTTTCAGGAAGGGGAGCCGGACACCTGATCAGCTTTGCCTTCGCTATCCACTCCTGTTTAAAAGGACGGCTCTTTTAGGGGCAAGTTTATGACAATTATACGTATAGAAGGTCCGGGCACAGGGTTGCTTACTTGAGTATCCGGGCGATTGCAGCTTAGGCCTGCGTCCTCGGTTAAATCCGGACACATCTCTTTTGATCTGAAGAACATTCTATACATCTCCGCGGGCGTTGCGCCCATAAAATTCTGGAGAGCTCGCGGTCCCTCTGGATTAAACTCCCACAGGCAAAGGGGGCGACGTTTGCCGGGAAATATTCGGCGAATCAGCATGACTTGCGTCACCTTGACCAAACTGAGGTCTCCTTCCAAGAGATCCTTAATTCGGCCCTGTAACAGGGGCACGTCTTTGGGCAAACCCCAATCTAATCCTTTGTTGACCCATGACGCTAGCCGTGATGCGGGACCCGAGCGAAAGGCAGGAGGCGCCGCCCACTTGGCGCTCCTGGGAGCGGTGATATAGAACCATTCTCGTTGCCACAAGCCAAGATCTTCTTGAAAGGAGCCCTCGGGCCATGGAGCATCAGCATTCTTACTTATGACAGCGCCTCCGCACTATGCGTGCCGTCCCTCGATCATCTTCGGCTCCAATCCAAAAGTCTTGAGCCATAATCCGAAGTGAGGAGTAACACGGAGGAATGCTTCGCACACAACGATGAATGAGGAAATGTGGAGGATGGACTCCGGAGCTAAGTCATGAAATTCCAGCCCGTAATAAAACAGCAGCCCCCTCACGAAGGGATCCATCGGGAAGCCTAACCCCCGAAGGAAGTGAGACATGAACACTACGCTCTCACCGGGCCGGGGACTGGGAATAGCCTGCCCTTGAGCAGGCCACCTGTGCAGAATTTTGGCGGTCAAGAACTTAGCCTCTCTCAACTTTAGCACGTCCTCCTCCGTGACGGAGGAGGGCATCCATCGGCCTTGAAGGTCGGAACCGGACATTGTCGAAGGTCCGAAGCGCCTGTAATCTGGAGCCTAGGGTGTTGGAACTCGAGGCGACGGGCGAACTCATTTTGAGATTGGAAAAAGGAGTGAGGCCTTGGTCTCTTTATAAGAGGTTGAATACCAGGAGCCCTCCCCATAACCGTTTGGGACTCGCCTTTAATCGAGAAAACATGCTAACGGGCACGATTGGGTTACCCACGTCCGTATAGATGAGAATCCCGTAAAGGGGGGGCACACGATCTCTGCTTTGACAAGACATGCCAAGGAAACCGCCTCACAAAACATGCTGAGGTGGAAAAGTGAAAACGATTCAAGTAAAGGACTTGGCCGTAGTGTGATGACGCACTACGGAATACGTCAGCAGATTTGATTTGTGTCAATATTATTCTCTCTATGGCAATATGTGGAAACTTATTTTGCAGAGCCGGACACTATTATTGGTGTTTACAATCTTCTATGAAGGACTTGGAGGAGGAACCCGCCTTGCAATGCCGAAGACAATTTGCACGTCGGACTCGTCGTCATTGAAGCCTGGTTCAGGGGCTACTGAGGGAGTCCTGGATTAGGGGGTGTTCGGGTAGCCGGACTATACCTTCAGCCGGACTCCTGGACTATGAAGATACAAGATTGAAGACTTCGTCTCGTGTCCGGATGGGACTTTCCTTGGCGTGGAAGGCAAGCTTGGCGATGCGGATATTCAAGATCTCCTGCCATTGTAACCGACTCTGTGTAACCCTAACCCTATCCGGTGTCTATATAAACCGGAGGGTTGTAGTCCGTAGGCAATCAACTCCATACACAACAATCATACCATAGGCTAGCTTCTAGGGTTTAGCCTCCTTGATCTCGTGGTAGATCTACTCTTGTACTACCCATATCGTCAATATTAATCAAGCAGGAGTAGGGTATTACCTCCATCGAGAGGCCCGAACCTGGGTAAAACAAAGTGTTCCCTGCCTCCTATTACCATCTGGCCTTGACGCACAGTTTGGGACCCCCTACCCGAGATCCGCCGGTTTTGACACCGACAGGGGCCATCTTCAAACTGGATTGATAGTTGTTGTTGTAAGAGAACTCTGCATATGGTAAATTCTCGTCCCAACTAGATCCGTAATCTAGTGCACAAGCTCTTAGCATATCCTCCCAAATCTGATTGACTCTCTCAGTCTGTCCATCTGTCTGCGGGTGGAAAGCTGTGCTAAACTCCAATCTGGTTCCCAAAGTTTCATGCAACTGATTCCAGAACTTTGAGGTAAACTGGGTTCCTCTATCTGATACTATACTCCTTGGAACTCCATGCAGACAAACGATTCTAGTCATGTATATCTTTGCCAACTTTGCACTGGTATAGGTAGTCTTCACTGGAATGAAATGAGCTACCTTTGTCAAACAATCGACTACAACCCATATCGAGTCATGGCCTGAACGTGTTCTGGGCAATCCTGTAATAAAATCCATGCCTAACTTATCCCACTTCCATTCGGGTATGGGCAATGGCTGTAGCAATCCGGCTGGCTTCTGATGTTCTGCCTTTACTCTCTGACATACATCACAAACTGCTACATATTCCGCAACATCCTTCTTCATTCTGGTCCACCAGAAAATATCCTTCAAATCCAAATACATCTTGGTATTTCCTGGGTGAATCGAATATGGTGAATCATGGGCCTCTTGTAAAATTAACTTCCTGATCTCCGGATCATTTGGCACATAAACACGGTCTTCAAACCATAAGATATCGTGCTCATCCTCACGAAATCCCTTAGCTTTTCCTTTGCTCATTTTCTCCTTTATCTCGGCAATCTCCTTATCAGTCTTTTGGGCTTCTCTGATCCTATCCATCAACGTAGACTAAATCTCCAATGCTGCTACATAGCCTCTCAGAACTATTTCCAAACAAAGCTCTCGAAGATTTTCGGCTAACTCCCTTGGTAAATCTCCCGTCATTAAGGTGTTGACGTGGCTCTTACGGCTCAACGCGTCAGCTACTATGTTAGCCTTTCCGGGGTGATAATGCAATTTCATATCATAATCCTTGATGAGCTCCAACCATCTCCTTTGTCTGAGATTCAACTCCTTCTGTGTGAAAATATACTTCAAACTCTTATGATCCGTGTACACCTCGCAATGGTTTCCAATCAGAAAATGTCTCCAAGTCTTCAGTGCATGCACTACGGCTGCTAACTCCAAATCATGCGTAGCATAATTCAACTCATGAGGCTTAAGATGTCGTTACATGTGGACTATGAGGTGTATAATTCAAACTCCTGAAAACTAGCATAATTCAAACAGATCATTGATCATCGGTAGTGGGTACTTGTTCTTGATGGTTACTTCATTCAATCCTCGATAATCAACAACCATCCTTAACGATCCATCCTTCTTCTCCACTAGAAGTACTGGCGATCCCCAAGGCGATGAACTTGGGCGAATGTATCCTTTATCCAGTAACTCCTTAATTTGCTTCTTAATTTCCACCAAATCCTTTGTAGGCATCCTATATGGTCTCTTTGATATTGGCCCGGTGCCTGGCAAAAGCTCAATCAAAAACTCAATATCTCTATCCGGTGGCATGCCTGGCAATTCTTCTGGAAATACATCAGGGAAATCCTTCACTACTGGTACTTCCTCCTGCACAACTCCTGTTAAACAATTTACTTGAGTCCTCTTCGACACATGCCGGGATACATACTTGATCCATCTCCCTTCTGGGGTGGTAAGCAAGATCTACTTACTGGAGCAATCGATGTTTCCTCCATACATCGACAACCAATCCATACCCAGAATTACATCCAAACCTTGTGATTTCAATATTATCAAATCTGAGGGGAACACATGCCTACCTATACTTAATGGCACTAGAAAACATCCTTGGCTAGCCATATATTCCGCTCCTGGTGAGCTTACTAACATAGGTGTTCTAAGTACTTTGGTGGGTAGGTTATACTTATCCACAAATCCCCTTGATATGTATGAATGCGATGCACCGGTATCGAAAAGAACAAGTGCAGTAAATGACTTAACCAAAACTTACCGATTACTGCATCCGGCTGCTCTTCAACCTCCTCCACGTTAACGTGGTTCACCTGTCCCCTATTGAAAGGGTTCGGCTTCTTCCCAGAGCTTCCATTTCCATTCTGTGATTCTGGACATTCATTGGCATAATGTCCGGTCGTCTGGCACTTAAAGCAAGTGACTTGGCTCAGGTCTCTCTTGGCTGGGGTTGATGGGTTGGTGCGGTTCTGGCCGTTGCTTCCTCCATTACCATTACCATTCTTGGTGCCATTGTGATTGTGCGAGCTACCTCCTCCATGGGTATGCTAAAAATGTCCTCCCGGTCTAGGGGTAAAACGTGGCTTTTGCTGAGCTCCTGAAGTGTGCTTCCCTTGTCCATACTTCCTCCTGCGGTTCTCAATCTGCTGCTGCTTCCCTTCAATCATGAGGGCACGATCTACCAACTCCTGGTAGTTGTTGAAAGTGGCTACCATCAACTGCATGCTCAACTCATCATTCAATCCTTCCAGAAACTTCTCCTGCTTTGCTGCATCCGTAGCAACGTCATCTGGGGCATAACGTGCTAGCTTACTAAAATCCTCTACATACTGGCCAACTGTCCGCCCTCCTTGGCGCAAGTTACGAAACTCTCACTTCTTCATGGCCATAGCTCCTGCTGAAACATGGGCACTTCAAAAAGCCTGCTGAAACTGGTCCCACATGACAGTGTCGACAGGGAAAGTGGCTGTGAAATTCTCCCACCATGATGTTGCTGGTCCTTCAAGCTGATGTGCAGCAAACTTCACCTTCTCCACATCCGTGCATCCTACTGTGGTCAACTCTCTAGCTGTCTTGCGGAGCCAATCATCTGCTACTATCAGCTCGGTGCTACTGGAAAACACCGGCGGATACAGCCTAAGAAAACGGGCTAAGTGATCAATAGGTGGTGGTGGTGGGTTGTTGTTGTTGTTCCCTTGATTCTGATTCTGGACTAGCAACTGCATCAATGTGTTCTGCTGCTGGATCAACTGAGTGAGCTCCGGTGGGAAGGTAAATCCGGGGTCATGTCTCGGAGGCATCTGAGGGTTTTTAGAAAAGATGAGATTTAAGAATAGAGGGGGTCTAAAGAGAAAACACTACCCATGTGCACTGAGGCAAAAGCAAACAATTCACTTCATTCAATCAATCAAACAAGGGCATACAATCGATCTAACTATCGCAAAAGTGCTCGGACTACTATATTTACATGGTGGACTACTACTACTGATGAGGTGGTCTACTAGAAATATTCAGAAGTGTAAGAGTTCGCACAACTTAATAAACTATGCTAGAACCCATAATAGCACCTTACGATCGGGTAGACCGTTACACCTACTTTCCCCTACATCTGCTAGTCTACCACTGTAAGAGTTCGCACAACTTAATCAACTATGCTAGAACCCATAATAGCTCGTGGCTGCACACGGGAGTTTCTAGCATGAATAATCTCATGATCCCTTTGATCCTGGGTGGCGGTCCATAAAGAAAACAGGCAATCCTGGAATACCCAGGTACCTCAATCCACCCAGATGTGTGTTTAAGTTGCCACCTTAAATAAACCATTAATTAACAATCTCACATCTGTCATGTATACACTCAACCAATCCACGTCTACTACCATAGCATGGCATAATAAGCAAACGTAGAAGTAACTCCCAAAGGTTTGATAATAAACAGGTAATAGGTACTACCTCAACTACTTCCCAAACCCACAATTTAATTAGATCCTAATCATGCAATGTGTGAGGATTGATCTAATGCAATAAAACTGGGTAGTGGGAAAGCATGATCAAAGTGTTACTTGCCTTGCTGATGATCCGGGAAACCTAGCGATTCGAAGTAGCAAGCGGCGCACTCCGGGTACTGTATCGCAAACAAACAAGCATACAATAAGTACTCAACTAATGCACAAGAAAGACTCAATTAAGAGATCTAACCAGAAAGTTCAACTTAAGAACTCTGGTTGGCAAAAAGAGTCAAATCGAACGAAGCAACGAAAGACAAAAGGCAAAAGAAGCAGGCTTCGTTTACTATTCTGGATCTAAGGCAATTTTTTACAGTGGCAAAAACTTGTTTAAGTTGGTTAAACGGAAAGAGGGTTTCAAGACGAAACTCCAGGCGCTTGAATCGCCTGATTCCGATAAACGAGCGAAAAGTTGGACTAAAACGAAAATTGGATCAGAAATCGCGATCAGAAAAATCGCGGATTTAATCCAAGAAAAAGAAAAATGACGAACGTTCGCTAGAACGAACGGACCGACGAACGCTCGCTATTTAAATAAACCGGAAAACCGATCTATTTAAAAAAAGCGAAACTAAAAACACGAGCAAAATCGTCAAAAAAACCGAATGGTTTTCGAGAAAACCATAGACTAAAAAAACTACCTCCGACAACTCCGGCGATGGCGGCGGCGGTGGTCCGACAGGTCTGGCGGCGGTGTGGCGGTGCGGCGGCGGCGGGGGGGCGGCGAGGCGCGGCGGCGGCGGCGGCGCGGCTAGGGTTAGGGTTGGGCGGGGCGGCGACTTGGGCCTCGGCTGGGGCGGCGGGGCGGCTTATAAGAGGCCCGGCCAGGAGAGTCCATGCCGAAAACGGCCCGAGGTCGGTTCGGACCTTTTTTTAATAATTACGCTCGGAAGAAAAAACAAAAGAAATACTAAACGGACTCCAAAAATCCCGAAATAAATTTTCCCCGGCTTCTAAAATCAAGAAGCACAGGATGAACATTTATTTGGGGCCTAAATGCAATTTTGAAAAACGCGCATTTTTCCTAAATTCAAATAAAATAACAAATAAAACCAAAATAAATCTTATTTGATTTTTTTATTAAATCCTCAATATTTCTTTATTTTGGGAAAGTCATTTTATTCCCTCTCTCATATTTTTGTAATAGAAATAATTGAAGATAAAATAAATAAAATCAAAAGATCCTATTTTCAAAATTTGAGACAACTCAAATATGAAAATAACGAAATCCCCAACTCTCTCCGAGGGTCCTTGAGTTGCGTGAAATTTCTAGGATCAACCAAAATGCAATAAATATGATATGCAATGATGATCTAGTGTATAACATTCCAAATTGAAAATTTGGGATGTTACAAAAGGCCACGGAGGATCAAGCTCCGGCAGCAGAAGAAGAAGACGTCCTTCAACCTCATTACAATCTTCTTACCCCTACTGAAATTGAAGCTTTCAAGATGATTGAAATAGTTCAGGTGCAGAACAAGTATCTAACTCGTGAAAATATTCTGTTGCAAGAGCATACCATCGCACTCAAGGGCATTATTCGTAAGTTGGAGCATCTCCTGCGCTCGATGCTGGACGACAAGCCTACATCATCAACAATCTCTTATTCACCACCAAAAGAGACATAAATACATGGGTATGGGCACTCCCCTTGGCAACTGCCAAGCTTGGGGGGGTGCCCCGGCATCGTATCACCATCACACTTTTATCTTTACCGTTTTTGTTAGTTCGATCCTTTTGGTAATATCTTGATCTAGTAGAATAAAGTTTTAGTATGATTTAGTTTTGAGTTTTGTTTTATGATCCTTCTATGTAATCGAGTCCGTGAGCTCTATATAATAGAGATTAGTTTCGAGTCGAGGGCTTTGCTATCTTGCTATGATCTTGAGGGAATAAAAGTAAGAATAAAAAGAAATAAAGAGATCATATTGATCTTATGGAGAGTAATGGCTTCACATATAAAGAGTGTGATGAATAAAAGTTGTTGAGAGTTGACAAACATAGTTTTGGTCATCGTTGCAATTAATAGGAAGTAATAAAGAAAGAGAGGTTTTCACATATAAATATACTATCTTGGACATATTTTATGATTGTGAGCACCCATTAAAATATGACATGCTAAGAAGTTGATGTTGGACAAGGAAGACAACGTAATGGGTTATGTTTTCTTACACCCGAAATAAATTATATTGTCATGGATCATCCAACATGTTGAGCTTGCCTTTCCCCCTCATGCTAGCCAAATTCTCCGCACCAAGTAGAGATACTACTTGTGCTTTCAAATATCCTTAAACCCAGTTTTGCAATGAGAGTCCACCATATCTACCTATGGATTGAGTAAGATCCTTCAAATAAGTTGTCATTGTTGCAAGCAATAAAAATTGCTCTCTAAATATGTATGATTTATTAGTGTGGAGAAAATAAGCTTTATACGATCTTGTGATGTGGAAGAAATAAAAGCGACGGACTGCCTAATAAAGGTCCATATTACAAGTAACAATATAAAGTGATGTTCTTTTGCATTAAGATTTCGTGCATCCAACCATAAAAACAAATGACAACCTCTGCTTCCCTCTGCGAAGGGCCTATCTTTTATTTTTGTCCTATACTTTATACAAGAGTCATGGTGATCTTCACATTTCCTTTTTACATTTCATCCTTTGGCAAGCACTGTGTGTTAGAAAGATCCTGATATATATAGCTAATTGGATGTGAGTTTTCATGAACTATTATTGTTGGCATTACCCTTGAGGCAAAAGGTTGGGAGGCAAAACTATAAGCCGCTATCTTTCTCTGTGTCCGATTAAAGCTTCATACCCATAAGTATTGCGTGAGTGTTAGCAATTGTGAAAGACTAAATGATAGTTGAGTATGTGGACTTGCTGAAAAGCTCTTATATTTACTCTTTCCGATGTTATGATAAATTGCAATTGCTTCAATGACTGAGATTATAGTTTGTTAGTTTTCAATGAAGTTTCTGATTCATACTTGAAATTGTGAATGAATTGTTACTTTAGCATAAGAAATCATATGACAATATATATATATGTTGCTGCTATAAGAATGATCATGATGCCCTCATTTCCGTATTTTATTTTATCGACACCTCTATCTCTAAACATGTGGACATATTTTTTGTTATCGGCTTCCGCTTGAGGACAAGCGAGGTCTAAGCTTGGGGGAGTTGATACGTCCATTTTGCATCATGCTTCTATATCGGTATTTATTGCATTATGGGTTGTTATTACACATTATGTCACGATACTTATACCTATTCTCTCTTATTTTACAAGGTTTGCACGAAGAGGGAGAATGCCGGCAGCTGGAATTCTGGGCTGGAAAAGGAGCAAATATTAGAGATCTATTCTGCACAACTCCAAAAGTCCTGAAACTTCACGGAAGTCAGTTTTGGATTATATAAAAAATATTGGGCGAAGAAAGCACCAGAGGGGGCCACCCACCATCCACGAGGGTGGGGGCACGCCCCCCTGTCTCGTGGGCCCCATGACAGGCCTCCAGTGTCCATCTTTGGCTATAAGAAGTCTTTCGCCCTGGAAAAAAAATCATAAGCAAGCTTTCGAGACGAAGCGCCGCCGCCACGAGGCGGAACCAATCTAGGGCTCCGGCGGAGCTGTTCTGTCGGGGAAGCATCCCTCCGGGAGGGGGAAATCATCACCATCGTCATCACCATCGATCCTCTCATCGGGAGGGGGTCAATCTCCATCAACATCTTCACCAGCACCATCTCCTCTTAAACCCTTCATCTCTTGTATCCCATCTTTGTCCCAAAACCTCAGATTGGTACTTGTGGGTTGCTAGTAGTGTTAATTACTCTTTGTAGTTAATGCTAGTTGGTTTATTTGGTGGAAGATCATATGTTCAGATCCTTTATGCATAGTAATACCCCTCTGATTATGAACATGAATATGATTTGTGAGTAGTTACATTTGTTCCTGAGGACATGGGAGAAGTCTTGCTATAAGTAGTCATGTGAATTTGGTATTCGTTCGATATTTTGATGAGATGTATGTTGAATTTCCTCTAGTGATGTCATGTGAACATCGACTACATGACACTTCACCACTGTTTGGGCCTAGGGGAAGGCATTGGGAAGTAATAAGTAGATGATGGGTTGCTAGAGTGACAGAAGCTTAAACCCTAGTTTATGTGTTGCTTCGTAAGGGGCTGATTTGGATGCATATGTTTCATGCTATGGTTAGGTTTACCTTAATACATCTTTTGTAGTTGCGGATGCTTGCAAGAGGGATTAATAATAAGTGGGATGCTTGTCCAAGTAAGGGTAGTACCCAAGCACCGGTCCACCCACATATCAAATTATCAAAGTACCGAACGTGAATCATATGAGCATGATGAAAATTAGCTTGATGATAATTTTCATGTGTCCTTGGGAGTGCTTTCCTTGATATAAGAGTTTGTCCAGTCTTGTCCTTTGCTACAAAAAGAATTGGGCCATCTTGCTGCACCTTATTTACTTTTATTACTTGTTACCCGTTACAAATTACCTTATCACAAAACTGTCTGTTACCGATAATTTCAGTGGTTGCAGAGAATACCTTACTAAAAATTGCTTATCATTTCCATCTGCTCCTCATTGGGTTCGACACTCTTACTTATCGAAAGGACTAGATAGATCCCATATACTTGTGGGTCATCAGACACATGCTCCTCTACTCCAACTTCCTGATTTTAATAAGACTTTTGAGCTTGAATGTGATGCTAGTGGAATTGGATTAGGAGGTGTGTTATTACAAGATGGTAAACCTGTTGCATACTTTTTTGAAAAATTGAGTGGGCCTAGTCTGAACTATTCTACTTATGATAAAGAATTATATGCTCTTGTTCGGACCTTAGAAACATGGCAAACATTATTTATGGCCCAAATAATTTGTTATACATTCTGATCATGAATCTTTGAAACACATTAAAAGTCAAGAAAAACTGAACCGTAGACATGCTAAAAGGGTTGAATTCATTGAGACTTTCCCTTATGTCATTAAACACAAGAAGGGTAAAGAAAATGTTATTGTTGATGCATTGTCTCGTCGTTATACTATGCTTTCACAACTTGACTTTAAAATATTTGGTTTGGAGACCGTCAAAGACTAATATGTGCATGATGCCGAATTTAAAGATGTATTGCAGAATTGTAAAGAAGGAAGAACATGGAAGAAGTTTGTAGTTAATGATGGATTTGTGTTACGTGCTAACAAGCTATGCATTCTAGCTAACTCCATTCGTCTTGTGTTGTTGCAGGAGGCGCATTGAGGAGGATTAATGGGACACTTTGGCGTGAATTAGACGGAGAATATACTTGCTACACATTTATTTTGGCCAAAGATGAGATGGGATGTTGAGCGTTTTGTTGTTCGCTGCACTACATGTCAAAAAGCTAAGTCACGACTCAATCCTCATGGTTTATATATGCCATTGCATGTACTTAGTGTTCCTTGGGAGGATATATGATGAGGACATCAATACTATTGTTACACCCACAGCCCCTACTGATACATATACTGGACCAATTACTAGAGCTCGCGCATGCCAATTAAATTATCAGGTACTTTTGTTTCTTGGTAATGATTCTAATGTTCATGAGAATATGATGCTGCCTAAATTGGATACATTTGTTTTGCTTACAAATGAAGGGCCTGTCATGGATAAGAGGGATGAACACTGGAGCAAGACCAAGCATGGAGATGATGGCATGCACAAGGGGAACAAGAATGGAGTTGCAAGTGATGATTTTAGGACTTTGAAGCCACCATAAGGAGTGCATGAAGCCTTGGACAAAATATACAAGATGCCACTTCATAAATTTCGACCAGAGGCTATTCTAGGTGCTGTGTCACCTTATTATTGGGCCAGGCCCATGTAATTTCGAAATACTTAAGTATAGGCTGTTTTTAGAGTCCGTATGTGTGGGAAACAAGAGTTAGGGTTGGTTTCGGACCCCTCATCCAAGGGCCACGAAATCCCCCCCTCTTCCTCCATATATACAGCCCTTAGGGCGTCGTTTCGAATTTGGGTTTTGTTTAGATTAAAAGTTCGCCATAGCTGCAACTTCACGTACTTCGTTTGTGGTCAACGACCAGACCAATACGTCACAGAACCCCACCTTGATCAATAAAGCTTTCATCTTATATTCGCAATATCCAGATTGCAATCTAAGTTGTTGCTCGTTCTTCGTTTGCTTGCAGGAAATAGACCTTCATGGTCAGGTTGATTGTGCTCCAGCGTGGTCAATAACCTCCCGGAGTTGGTTTAGCGATTGCTAAGGCGCGACGTCCACGCACGTTCGTAGTCGGATCGTCAAACTCGACTTACACCAAAGTGATATCCATCATCTCATCGAAAGATCGGGACCCTCGCCTCTATCAAGTGGTATCAGATTTTGAGGTTGCTCGGTGAGATTCTACAGTTTTTCTAGTTTAGATCGAGTTTGTTCTTCATACCTACGGTCCACGAAAAATCCAAAAAAAATTAGGGTTAGTTCATCATATTCGAACCAATCTGAGCCTTTGCATAATCTTTTTAGGGTTTTGCATTGTTGAATTTGCGGTTGCACCGTCGTGTCTAGTTGCTGGTCTTAGTGTCTAGTCCTTTAGAGTTTCGAGTTCTGTTCACAAGTTGTCACGCCGTTGCCGCATCATCATCATCACCGCTGCCATATACCACCATCATCGTCACCGCTGCCATATACCACCATCGTCATCACTGCTGCCATATACCACCATCGTCATCACCGCTGTCATATACCACATATCCACCGCCATCACGATAATCCAAGTCCACCTCCATCATCGATTCGCCACCAGTCCGAGTTCCACCACCCTACATATATCTGCCACCAGTCCGAGTTTCCACCAGATTCATCTCCGCCACTAGTCCTAGTCCGAGTCCAGTATTTGTTGCTTTGTTTTGGATTTCCAGATCATGCCATACTCCGAGTCGTGACAGAGTAGGACTCCCCAACTT